>NC_056743.1:1747219376-1747261876 GCF_019279795.1 Protopterus annectens | reverse complement strand
CTATTACTAGGTATGCAGCTAACCGACTGTTAGGGTCACTAGCCCATGTACTAGGATGGCCCAAGGTAGCTACACTAAGTTGGGGAAAGATGTTATATCTGGCCTGTCCAGAGTTTAAGGCATTTATTTTATTTTATTCATTTTTAACTGGACATGTGTCCCCTTTCAGAGGCAGCTCAGGAGAAAAGAACTGTCTGGTTAAGTGACTTTCTCAGTGTCACAGTACACATACTGAGGTGGAACAAATCAAAACCTGTACCCCGGACTGCAGGAGGAAATTCAATTATATCTTTGAGCTTAATCCTCTGTGCTAACTGACAGACTATTGGCAGTGATAAGGATGCAGCTCTAAAACTAAGTCAGTGTATTTTCGTATTCAGCTATGCATTTATGACATTATTACACACCTACAGGCTGTGCTCCGTAACCTTCAGAAGGGCAGGATGATTTTGTAAACAATGTATATCCAGGCAACAGCAAAGTGCTTCATCAAACATTGTCTGTTATACACTGTTGAAGGGGGCTATTAGAGCACATCAGACTAAGCATATTTTTCTTCAGGTTCTTTGGCTGATATTGGTGCTAAACATCAAGATGCTGAGGACTCCCAAGATGAGGAGGAGCCTTGGCCCAGCAGTTATGGGCTCCCACAATAATACAGAGCCTGAGCCTTGCTGCTGTAGACTTCCAGGATGATATAGAGCCTGGGTCTATTCAACTGTGGTCTCCCATTAGGAAGAGAAACCTGTTCCCTGCTGCTGTGAGCTTCAAGGATGATGCAAAGCCTGGGCCCTGCTGCTGTAGACTTCCAGGATAATACAGAGCCTGGGGCCATTCAGCTGTGGTCTCCCAGGAGGAAGAGAAACCTGTCCTCTGCTGCTGTGGGCTCCAAGGGTGATGCAAAACCTAGGCCCTGCTGTTGTAGACCCCCAGGATGATGCAGAGCCTGGGCTCTACAGCTCTCATCTCCCAGGATGATAAGGAACCTGCCTCCTGCTGATTTGGGCTCCAAGGATAATGCAGAGTCTGGGTCCAACAGCTGTGGTCTCCCAAGATAATGTAGAGCCTGGGCCCTCCTGCTACGGTCTTTCGGGATGTTGCAGAGTTTGGGTTCTACAGCTGTGGTCTCCCAGGATGATGAGGAACCTGTCCTCTGCTGCTGTGGGCTCCAAGGATGATGCAGAGTCTGGAACATACAGCTGTGGTCTCCCAGGGAGATGAAGAATCTGTTGCCTACTGCTGTGGACTTTCAGGATGATGCAGAGCCTGGGTCCTACAGCTGTAATTTCCTAGGATAAGGAATCTGACCCTGCTGCTGTGGGCTCCAGGCATGATGAGGAGCCTGACCTCTGCTGCTTTGGACTCATAAGATAATGAGAAACCTGGGGATGATGAAGATAATGATGATGATGTTGAGCCTTGGGCCAACAGTGTTTGGCTCCCAGGATGATAAGGAGCCTGGATCCTGCAGCTGTAGTCTCCCAGGATGATAAGGAGCCTGGATCCTGCAGCTGTAGTCTCCCAGAATGATAAGGAGCCTGGATCCTGCAGCTGTAGTCTCCCAGAATGATAAGGAGCCTGGATCCTGCAGCTGTAGTCTCCCAGAATGATAAGGAGCCTGGATCCTGCAGCTGTAGTCTCCCAGGATGATAAGGAGCCTGGGTCCTGCAGCTGTAGTCTCCCAGAATGATAAGGAGCCTGGATCCTGCAGCTGTAGTCTCCCAGAATGATAAGGAGCCTGGGTCCTGCAGCTGTAGTCTCCCAGAATGATAAGGAGCCTGGATCCTGCAGCTGTAGTCTCCCAGGATGATAAGGAGCCTGGGGTCATTAGCTGTGGGCTTGACTGTTTTGCTGCCTACAGAGTTGATTCAATGGTTCAATGATTAGTACTAAGCTAACTGCCCTTGTGAGCCATTTTAAGCCTAGCCAGTTATCCCTTATGAGACTCAAACCCTGCACCTTGTGTTTGCAAGGCAAACACCTTAACCATTAGGCCACCCTCCCAACCCTTGATGCCATTGTCGCTATGGCAATGGCCTAGTCTGCTGTAGAGATGCAGCCCTCTATTATTGAAGGTCAGAGTAGCATAATGGTGCAGGATGAACTGAATACAATACAGACACACAATGGATGAGCCTTAGGCACAGAGGGACATACACACTATACAATCAGGGGCAAATAGGTCATGTACTGTGGCCTCAGTTATGTCAGTTATGGAGACACAAGCTGCAGGATGTCAGGAAAGGAGCATCTTGCTGAACCTGTTCCATATTACACTGTCTCATCTTCAGGTACTTAATATGTTGCTCTGATAGGGTATTTACAGCTGTCACTTTTACAAATGACTGCTGGAGGTGTTGTGGCTTCACCATGACAGGAAATGGTTCAGTGGCACAATACTGTATCTGGGGTGGGTACTGGTAGTGATTATTCATTGTATTGTCAAGCACAGAATCATTGTGTGGATGTTGTCGGTAGTTCTTCTTCCGCTAACATGTAGGGGCATTATATGGTCAAACATAGAATCACTGTGCAGGTGTTGGTGGTGGTTATTCATCCCATAATATGCAGGTCTATTATATGGTCAGGAATAGAATCACAGGCCTGGACAGCTACAGCACTGCAGAGATTTCACTATACAATGGAACATGACTATTCCACATGGACACAACAGCAGGGTTGTACACAGGACAATCCATGAAGCTACTGTTATGCAGCAGTGGCTTTGGTGCTGGCTCTGCAACGCAGCATAACAGGGGTGCCATACTCCTTAGTTTGCCGTCTTTCAGATGAGATGTTAAACCAAGGTCCTGTCTGCTTAAGGTGGCAGCTCAAGTAGATGTAATAGTTCCCAAGGCACCTATCAAAAAGAGTAGAAGAAGCTTCCCAATGCCCTGGCCAAATTCCCCCTAGTAGTATAAATACCACCTTCTGTCTCATCTGAAAAGGGACCACTAGCCTAGTGAGACTAACATGGTCAACAAAGGATAAATAATGAATAAAATAATTATTATCTGGCCCTTTGCTCCGTACACCTCCATCCCTCTGCACAAATTACAGAAAATCTATTGCTTGTGCATCCTTTCAGAAATAGTTTAATACTGCAGTGAGAATGGCATATGTAATACTTCTGGATTGACACACCATCTAGTGACATGATGTGATGTACAGCCTTGTCCATGGCAGCTACTGCTTCATGGGCTGCCGTCATATTTGATATAATGGGTGATTTGAGATCTACAACTTTTTGTGATAGTCCACAATTCAATGTGTTAACACTCAGGAACATGATTTTAGATGTATGGGTCCAGAAATGGCATACATTATGAATCACATTCTAGAAAGGGAGGCAGATTGCAGGTTTCTTTGCAAATGCGTACATTATATCAGCTACAAATTAACCTTTGGAACATCACTATATGTGAGTCTGATTAACTGTGTTTCACTTTGCCACATACTTTATCCAAATGCTTGTGAAAAACTGCTCAATGTTTCAGTACACATCTGACTGATGATGAACCATTTGACTTGCTTCCATGTTATGTTTATTATGTGATGATTAACAGTATTCTGTCTAATACCGTTCTTTTTTATAATGTGGGATTCCTATTAACTGATATTTTTTGCATTTTTTATTAACATAATTGTCCAACTGGAATAATGAAGTTCGATCTACAAAGCAAATCTAGAGGAACATTTAGACAATAGAATTTTAAGCATAACATAACATCCCAACTTATGAATTAGAAGTCTAGGACATTTACGTGACAAAAAATTAGGTATATTCTAGTATGATTTGTGAATTAATTGTAGTAATATTAAAGTCATATTTGAAAAAAAAACAATAAAATGATTTGGACATAATGGAGCTGCGATCTAAAGTAAACAAACGTTATAAATATAATGAGCAGAGAATGAAGTGTGTCAGAAGCATTATATCCAAGGTTAACAATACAGGTCGAAAATGAAAAGAATGTTGAACAGCTACAGCAGAGTTAGTAAGTAGGAAGGGGGAATAAAAATATCATAAACTATATTACAAATGCAATGTGCATGGAATTCACAGTTGTCAGGTTTGTGTTTTTATTCATTTATGTATGGGTTACCTATTTGTCCAACAGAGTAGTACCCAATTTCAGTGGAAGCTCAGGGAGAAAAATCTAATATGGAAATATTTATACAGACCTGACAATCCTAAAAAAACATAATCAATATAGTGAGTCAATTAATTAACATAAGAAGTCATAAGTAATGGTGTAGTACAACAAAGAATCATATACAGTAGCAGCTCAAACGGAATTTATGCAACAATGTGATACAGCTGACAGAATAAATTAGACTTACTAACAACAATAAATAATAAATATGTATTTGATTATAAATGTAGAGAAAATCTATTCTAATCTGTGTTATTTAAATTCTCATGAATGAGTATCACCAAATATTATACTATGAGTCTCTTGGTAAAAATAGAGCTCTCTGTCCCTTATGAGTCACAGCTGAACTGCCAGAATGAACCTAAAGATTCATAGATTGTTACTAGGCTAAAGGCCAAGGGCACCTTTCTAAGCCTATCCAAGTTTTCTGGAAAGAATAGTAATGACCTGCATCCAAATAGGACATTGAGGGCCAGACATATATAAGCTACCTCTATCCATAATGGAAATGGGTGCCACACCCAGTATAAATTGTCTATTCCCATCCACTTGTCTAGGTTGTACTTAAACTGGATAATAGACAAACTCAGCTTCACAATGATGGGAAGAGCGTTCCACAGGAGGGGCAGTGTCTGGGACACATAGATTTCTGTCTCTCCAGCATGTTCTGTTTAAGTCACAGACAAAATTCAGGTCCCTAGACCTTATATTTCTGGTACTGCTTGACTTAAGAATATTCAGGAGATTCATAAGTGTGGGGTTTGCAGATGTCTTGTAAACCAGGCATAGATCATCCCTCAGTAATCTATAGGAGACTGAGTACAGGGAAAGGGCTTTAAGGCAGGTTTGTTACACCTTATAGTCTTTTGTAAGGAACTTCTCAGTTTGTTCTAGTTGCTGCATATGCCTGGTCAGGTACATACCAAAGGCAGTATTATACTCTATGACTGGTCTGATAAGGGCGGTGTACAGTGGGATAATGGCCTCTTTGGACCTAGATGCTATGCTGTCAATTATAAATTGAACAACATAAAAAGATTTCCTCACCACTGTAGCCACGTGGCGGCCAAAGGTAAGGCTACTGTCTAAGTGTGTACCCAGATCCCTGACCACTGAGTTGACTCTTAGGAGTGTATTATCAACATGGTAATTAGCTGGGATGGTTTATTTCCCAAATGGTACAATTATGCATTCCTTAACATTGAGTTTAACACCATGGCTTTGGCACCATTTGTTAATCAGAGATGGACCTTCTTGAAGAATGCTAGTGTCTGCTGGAGAGTCAGTGATAACCCCCAGATTGCAATCATCTGCAAACTTAGTCAGCCACAAGCCTTCAACATTTGCTTCCATTTCAGAGAAATAGATGATAAAAAGGAGCGGACCCAGTACTGAGCTATGGGGGCCTCAGCTAGTGACTGGCCTCTTGGTGGAGGTGACCGCACCTATTTTGACCTCCTCGGTCCTATCAGTGAGCCAGGTGGCTATCCAGTGGGTAATAAAAGGGGTTTATACTTAAATTAGTGAGCTTGTCTATAATGCTTTGATGCGGTATTGTATCAAAAGCCTTGGCCAGGTCGAGGTAAGCTGTGTGAACATTCTTACCTTCATCCAGTGCTTTGATGACCCTCTCAAAAAAGTCCCCCAGATTTAATAGGCATGACCTTCCTTTATCAAACCCAAACTGTGATGGGTCCAGCATTTGCAGGTTACCTATTCCCTCATTTATCATGTCCATGATGAATCTTTCTATGGCCTTACATATGAGGCTGGTAAGACTTATGGGCCTATAGTTACTCAGATCAGTTATTGGACCACCTTTGTGCAGGGGAATGACTGAAGCCATCTTCCATTCCTTTCGTGCAAAACCCTGACTGAAGGCTCCAGTTGAAAAGTGATTCAAGTGGACCAGAGAGGTCATGTTTCATATTTATTAAACATCCCAAGATGTTATTGGGACTCATCAATGAAGTGTTTTTTGGCCTTGGAAAGTGCATTAATGACCTCTTCTCTAGTAATGGTTTGGGGGATTGTGTTATGTGGTATTTTCTTTGGACTACCGGGGGAGTAGGGGGGATTTGAGCTGAACCTGTCAGCCAAATGGTTGGCAATGGCCTCCGGTTCAGTGTGGGTGATGCCATTTACAATACGTTCTGTGCATTGTTGTGTATTTCCTCTGAAGTTACGGACATGTAGAAAGATTTGTAGTTTTCCTTTCCCTGAGAAGTTATTTTTTCTTCAAATTCAGCCTTTGAAGTATTAATTAACACTCCTAGCTGTCTGTTTAGATGGGCCAGGGGACTTTTAGTATGTATGGCTTTGTTCCCTCTATGCTTGGCCTAGATTCTTTTTCTTTTGTTGTATAACTGATTGATATTGTGATTCACTGGGGCAACTTGTCTTTTAAGTTTGTCTTATTCTTAATATGAGTGGGTACAGCTCAATCTATGCAGCTATCAGTAAGACTGCACAGAGATTTTGTAAATAGCTCAGTGTATTCTATGGTGGTCCAAACAGAGAAGTCACCACAATGCTCAGACATCTACGGAAGTACACTTTTTTGTTTGGGCGTTGTGGTGACTTCTGTGTTTGGAACTTGTGTTAATCACCTAGTGTGATTTTTGTTGGTTATTCTATGGTGTTAAATGGGTTTGGGATGCTTGGAATGTAGCCAAGGTGTTGCTTAGTAGAGAGAGGTTAGCCTATAATTGTTCCTAAAGGCTTTTGGTTTCACTGGATCCCCAGATTTAATTTTTATTTCAAGTAATACTGCCTTATGGTCAGATCTGACAAGTGACAATATTACATTGGGTGAGGAACATGGGCCCCACATGTTCATGAGTACAAGGTCAAGGATGTTTGTGCCCCTGGTAGGAGAATGGACCAACTGTTCCAGGATGTTGGTATTAAGAAAGTTTAGGAATCTCTGGGCTTGTGCATTAGAAGTGGTGTAGGATTCCCAATCTATAGAGGAATAGTTGAGATCCCCCATGAATATTGTATTGGTTTGAACAATGAGGGATTCTAGTACATTAAGATAAATAGTATGGGTTTCCTGGGACATAGACAGGGACCTATATGT
Source organism: Protopterus annectens (assembly GCF_019279795.1). Lineage (NCBI taxonomy): Eukaryota > Metazoa > Chordata > Ceratodontiformes > Protopteridae > Protopterus > Protopterus annectens. The sequence goes on along the minus strand of NC_056743.1, from coordinate 1,747,254,637 downwards.
TGCAAGGATATGGTATGACACCCTGTTTATGGAGAGTTGCACAAGTATGAGTTCCAGTGGGTCATACACTTTAACTAGTCTGGATGTGACATTAGTCTTAATATAGACTGGCACTCCTCCACATTTAGTTCCATCCTGTGCAGTAGCTGGTGTAAAGGTGTGAAAGGCATTATAACCCTGCTTTGGTGGGGTACTCTCAGTGAATTTAAACCTAGTTTAAGGCCTCAGAGAGTACCCCGGCCCTGCAAGGCTGCAATGCCTTCCACACCGCAAAATGAACATGTGAAAACCAAAGGAGGTGGTGCTTCAATCAATATTAGAGATAAATTCACCTTCTGTCTAGTTAGACTGGACAACTCCATGGAGTTACTCCAGGTCCAGGTTACAGTGGGTAAGATCCCCTTTCAAGTCCTGGCCAGTTACAGATGACACTCCATGGGTTACGACACCCATAAAGCCTACTTAACCAAATTTTACTGAACACACTGGTTATAGAGAATTTCAATTATCCCACCATCAAATGGGAAACCTACTCTAGTCCAAACTTGCTAGCACAAAAGTTCCTTGACTTTGCAAATTCAAATGCCCTAGAGCAAATTGTCTATACCCCGACAAGAGGAACAAACATTCTAGAACTGGTCCTCACAAACATGTCAAACAGGTGCACAGCTGCAACTGTTGGACCCTCATTAGTTAAAACTGACCACAAATCAGTCACCTTCAAACTGACACTAACACCAGAACTCAGAAAGGGTGAAATCAGACAAAAAAACTTCATCATGGCAAACTATACCCTCCTAGGTGAAGGTGTAAATGCATTCCAAGCCCCATCCCATGCTGAAAGTGGTAACTATGCAGAAGCTTGCAGTAAAGCCCTGTACAATCACTTGCATAAGTGTATAAACTCAGCTGTGCCAGATAGAATCAAAGCCAGAGTCCCAAGTAAAATCAAGCTGCCATGGAGGACTGTCAGCATCAACAAACTCTACAATAAATGCAAAAAGTTGCTGTCCAAGAAAACAAAGACAAGGACACAACAATGGAAAAGCACCCTCATCAGCCTTAACAGGCAAATAAGACAACTTGTCAAATCCTCCAACAGTTCCTTTGAGAAAAACCTAGCAAGTACTGCCAAGGATAACCATAAGGGCTTTTACAGCTACATACGTAACCTAAAGGGTAGGACCCGAGCATGCGCAGAGTTGGTGGCCAATGGTATCACGCACACTGACCTCACAGAGATAGCGAACTCTCACCCAAACAACCCCCCCACCCACCTTACATAGGCCCTTAAAGCCCTGTCCAAGGAAAAGAACACAGCCTCTATGGGACCAGATAATATCCCAGGCTGTTTTCTAAACAGGCTAAAACATGAACTAACATGAACTAACATGAACTAACATCACCACTAAGTACCCTTTTCAATGATAGCCTAACCACAGGCTTTGTTCCTGCAGAATGGAGAACAGATACAGTTATTCCCCTCCACAGAGGTGGCCTAGCAACAGACCCAGGGAATTACAGACCCATAAGCCTGACCAGCCTAATCTGTAAGACTATGGAACGTATCATTATGGCCATCATAAATAAAGTCATAGGTGACCTCTATACCCTGGATCCTACCCAGTTCGGCTTCATGAAGTGCAGATCCTGCCTGTTAAATCTGGTGGATTTATTTGAAAGTGTGACCAAGGTCACTGATGAAGGCAAATCTGTGCACACATCATGCCACAACTTGACAAAGGTTTTCAACACAGTCCCACATTCAGGCATTACTGATAAACTTAGTAAACTGAATGTAAATCCCTTTGTTGTAAGATGGGTTGCCAACTGGTTCACAAACCAGGCACACACTATCAAAGTGGGTGACTCCACATCAACCAGAAGACCTGTTACCAGCAGGGTACCACAGGGGTCAGTGCTGGACCCCCTGCTGTTTGTATATACTTCTCAGAAGTTCAGGTCAGAACTAAAGATTTGTGACTGACAAAGAAACTAGGTACAATCATTGAATCCCCAAATGATGTCAGTATACTCCAGGAGGGTCTCACACAGAGTAACGACTGGTGCATTAGTCACAGTCTCAAATTGAATGCAAAGAAATGCATCATTATTCCCTTTATAGGTTCATAGGTTCATAGGTAGGTACTAGGCTATTGGCCCTAGGGCCTATATAAGCCTAGCCAAAGGTACCCTGGCTTTCGCCACCCAAGAAAATTATCTTTCTGTGCCACTGTTGAGCAGAGCCACGAAAGTGATCCCCGGGGTGAATTTCCTATCTCCCATCCAATCATCAAGATTTTTCTTGAACAGTGCTAATGAAGAGCTTTGTTTGATATAGATAGGTAGTTTGTTCCATTGTATGGGAAGTCTCTGGGACAGGAATCTATCCCTCCAGCATGTTCTGTTTATTGTGGTGACGAGGTTTAGGTCCCTAGAGCATGTAGCTCGTAGGGATTGGGATTTCTTTAAGTGGAGCATGTCTAAAAGCTCTGGGTTTAACATAGCTTTGTGTGTTAGGCAGAGATCGCCTCTGAGTAGGCGATATGCAACAGAGTAAAGCTGCAGTTTTTTGAGACGGTCTGCATAGGGCATCTCTTTGAGGCCAGTAATCCTCTTTGTGAGGTATTTCTGTGGCCTTTCCAGTTGTTGTAGATGTCTTGTGAGGTACATACCAAAAGGGGCATTGTACTCTATAATGGGTCTAATGAGTGACGAGTAGAGGGGAACAATGACCTCTTTTTTCCTGGATGAAAAACCTTTTGTGATGGGGTGTGCCACATAGAAGGATTTTCTGACTACTGTGGTGATGTGATTATCAAAGGAGAGACTACTGTCCACCTGTGTCCCAAGGTCTCTTATCACACTTTTGGTGTTAAGTAGACTACCACCTATGTGGTAGTTCATGGGTACTGAGTTTTTACCAAAAGGAATAACAATGCACTTTTTGGCATTGACCTTGAGGCCATGGCTTTGACACCAGGCATCTGTCTCAGCAAGGCCCTTTTGTAGGATGTCCACATCTTTTGGAGTTTTGATTATGGCTCCTAGTTTGCAGTCATCTGCGAACTTCATTAGCCAAAGACCTTCTGTGTTGGCCTGTACTTCAGAGAAGTAGATACCAAACAGGAGAGGACCCAGGACTGAACCCTGTGTTACTCCACTTGTCACTGGTCTGAAGCTGGATTTGGAGTCTGCTACTTTCACAGTGTGGGTTCTGTCAGTGAGCCAGTTGGCAACCCATTTTGTGACATAGGATTTATACCTAGTTTAGTGAGTTTATCTATAATTCCAGAGTGGGGGATGGTGTCAAATGCCTTGGCGAGATCTAGATAGGCTGTGTGAACCACCTTAACCTCATCTACGGCTTTGGTGACTGCTTCAAGGAAGTCTATCAGGTTTAGGAGACATGATCTGCCTTTTACAAACCCGAACTGGATGGGGTCCTGAGTTTGGAGATTACCAATGTCATTGTTTATAAGTTCCATGATGATACGCTCCATAGCCTTGCAGACCAGGCTTGTTAGGCTAATTGGGTGGTAGTTTCCAGGGACTGTGGTGGCTCCCCCTTTGTGGAGTGGGATAACTGTTGCTGTGCGCCATTCAGTGGGCACATAGCCTGAGGAACAATGTCCCTTCACACTATCAAATCCTCAGCAATACCCTAAGTACCCATGAAGGGGTAAGGGACCTAGGATTCCAGGTTGACCGTGACCTTAACTTCGACCACCACGTGTCTACCATTGTAAGGAAGGCTTTCCACGTGGCTCACTTGATTAGTAAAGGCATCACCTCAAGAATAAAAGAGGTTATACCCCTCCCCCATAATCAGCACTTATCCAGCCCATAATTGAGTGTAAAGCCCCATTCGGTATGTACTGTACTAAGCACCTCCAGCAGTTGGAGAGACCTCAGAGTTTTCTAACAACGAAGATCAAGGGTCTTCAGCATGTGCCTTACATGGACCGACTAAAGTCCCTGTCACTATACTCTGTATCATATAGACTTCTAAGGGGAGACTTATGCCTGGTCTACAGAGCAACCCAAGACCCAAACCTAATGAATTTACTGCATATCCATAAATCAAATGGGTATATGGCTACCCATTCCAGGGACTTAAATATGGCCTGCAACTTAAATAGGACTTGCTGGAGGGACAGATTTATCTCCCAGTGACTGCCACATCTTTTGAACAGGGTATCAATTCATGTGAAACAGAGCACCTCTATGACACTGTTCAAGAGGAACCTGGGTGAGTGGATGAGGCACTGTAAATTCTTACTGGGGAAAGCACCAACAACCGTCATGGACATGGGCAATCATCACTAAATGCAATCTTGGGTATTGACTAGTACTTCTATGTTATTACATTGGGTTGAAACGGCTAGGCTTAAAATGACCTCCAGGTCAATAGCGTAGTAATCTCCTATGATCCTGTGTTTCCATTACTACAGATAGCCAAGGCAAAGTGGAAAACAAAAGTAGGTTGTCAGGTCTTTCTTCAATATCACACACAATGCACTTATACACATGGGCAATTTTGAGACTCTGATCCATGTAATATACATCTCTGGAATGTGGGAGCAAACAGGAGCATCCAGAGGAAACCCATGTGTACATAGAAAAGATATGCAGATTCCATACAGAATGCACCCCAGCTGAGAATCTAACCCGAGAACATCATGCTGTGAGGTGACACTACCCAGTGTGACTGGGTCACCCAAAGAATAAAAAGGATGTTTTATAGATTTTGTGTGTGTTACATCTATATGTATACTGGGTTTAGAAGTTGCGAAATATATACATATTCATAAAATATACATTGATCTAGCATATAGCAGGCACTTGGAATAACACATAGTGGAATATTTGAGAAAAAAAAAAACACAGGTATGGAAAATTTGTTCAGCAATTCCATTGAACCAACTATTTATGGTATAGATGTAATTTTTTTAAAAATATACTGATATTAGAAACATTTGTGAAAGAATGAAAAAGTTTACTCCGGATACTTCCAGTGTAGTTTTCAAATTTGAAGAGTTGTTAGTTCTCTAGGTTTCTATAACCACATTTGTAAAGTGATTGTAAAGTCAAAAAAATCAAAGGTAACTTTATTGTCATTTAGATCTACACAAGTGTAGGTTAAATGGGGTTTTGTGCAATCAGCTCATCATGGGACAGACAAAAAGAAATCACATACATAGAAAGACATACTTTAAAACAACATATAATAATAATAATAATACTACCACCATCTTATAATCAACTCCACACTTAAGTATATAGCTACATATACTCCAAGAAACACAGACTTGTTAAGATACTAAAAACACACATCTAGCTGCAAAGTTTAAGTAATAGTATTACACATGAACCATGTACCACATTATGGGTGAACAAGCACATAGCAGTAGCAGCTGAAGAAACAATATTGCACCTGAGTTAGCAGTATAAATTATAATGGTTGGCTGAGCTTAATAAAGAGATAAAATAGTATTGCACAGTGAATGGGAAGTCCCAACATCCTGACCTATCAGTGATCAGACCTAATGCTGGAGTTCAGAAGTTTGATCACCTTCGGATTAAAACTGTCTTTCAATCTAGTTGTCCTGCATCGAATACTGCAGTATCTTTTACATGGAAACAGTGGTTGGGAGGGTGGCCTAATGGTTAAGGTGTTTGCCTTACAAACACAAAGTACAGGGTTTGAATCTCACAGGGGATAATTGGCTAGGCTTACAATGGCTCACAAGGGCAGTTAGCCTAGTACTAATCTATGAAACTATAAACAGACTGTTTGCAGGATGAGTTTAGTATTTTGGTGGCTCTCTTAAGACTCATCAGTGTGTAAAGATCTTGGATTGTGGGCAGACAAGTGCCAGTTATCCTCTCGGCAACTCTCACAACTCTCAGCAAAGATTTCTTATCTGCGACCAAAAAACTCCCATACCATACCATAAAACTGGATGTTAGGATGCTTTCAATTGTTGCTCTGTAGAAGGTGTAAAGTGTAAAGTGCTGACAGTGGTAGTTTTGCCTTTCTGAGTCTTCTCAAAAAGTGGAGAAGTTGGTGTGCTTTATTCACTATGTGGCAGGTCTTCCCAGACCAAGAGAGGTCATCAGAGATATGAAATCTGAGGAATTTGGTACTGGTTACCCTTTCCACTTTCTTGCTGTTGATCAGGAGTGGTGTATGGGGTGTTTGCCTCTTCCTGTCGTCTACGTCTTTTTTGTTTTATTTACATGCAGGTCAAGGTTGTTTCTTGCACACCAAGCAATCAGTGTGTTAACCTCTTTTCTGTATGCACTCTCATCCATCTCCTGATGAGATCCATAACTGTGGTGTGGACAGCAAACTTGATGATATGATTTGTACTGTGCAGTCATGGGTTAGAATAGTAAACAACAGGGGGCTGAAAATGCAACCTTGAGGACACCTGTGTTGAGTGTTATGCTCCTAGAGGTATTCTTGCCCATACAAACCTTCTGTTGCCTGTTAATTAAAAAGTCCAGGATCCAATTTCAGAGATGTTTGCTGATGCCCAGCTGTACTAGCTTATTGATCAATTGCATAGGGACAACTGTGTTAAATTCTGAGCTAAAGTTGATGAGTAGCATTTTCACATAGCTGTCCTTGTTCTCCTGATGCTCAAGAGCAAGATTCAATGCAACTGCTATTCCATCAGTCATGGCTCTGTTTTCTCTGTAGGTAAACTGCAGTGGATCAAAAGTTGATGGTAGTTCCGCAGATAGGTGTTTCTTGACTAGCCTCTCAGAACATTTCATAGGTTCATAAGAGGTCACTAGGCTATTGACCCTAAGGCCCTTATAAGCCTAGCCAAGAGTTTAGCCCATGTGTAGACAGGTCAGCACCTAAAACCCCTGTCCAGCAAGGACACAGGTGGAATCCCAGTGGTGTATTTCTGTTTCCCATACAGTTATCCAGATTGCGCTTAAAATGGGATAATGAGGTACTCTGCCTGACGTGGAGAGGGAGTCTATTCCACAGATGGGGGAGTTTCTGGGACACAAATCTGACCCACCAAGTTCTATTGATATCACAGACCAGGTTGAGGTCATGCGTACGGGTTGCTCGAGTGGAGCTTGACTTGCGGATATTCAGCAGTCCCATCAAGGCTGGGTCTAAGATTGCTTTATATGCCAAACAAAGGCCACCCCTGAGGAGTCTGGATGAAACTGAGTAGAGGGACAGGGCTTTTAGCCTATCTGTGTAGGGTAGATGTTTGAGGCCCTGGATTCTCCTGGTGAGGAACCTCTGTGTCTTTCCAGCTGCAACAGGTCTGAAGTCTTCAAGCTGGAGGATGAGGCTTTTTTGGGTACAGGGATGATATTTATTACTTTGTAACATGTACAAGTAACACGTAACACATAACAAGTAACATGAACATGTACCAAGTACATTTTAAGCTTTAGGTTTCTATTGTGTGCAGAATAGTCCATGTAATGGTTTTGAGAATTGTGAGCATTACATGGGATTATGTAGTCTAATTTATTTTTCAAAGCGGGTTGTGATAGATTTAAGAGCAGAGTACAGTGGTACTTTTATGGACATCCAAGCATAAAGTGTGTGCTCTTGTGCTTTACTTGTTCCACTTCTGAGACTGGGATTCAAAAACTGCAGGTATCGATTATGGAACCACAGAATAGTTTTATTTTCATTTTTACTTTCATTTTTATTTTCCATTTTTCATTTTCATTACACCATAATATATCCTTTGTAGTCAATTAAATACAAATGTACAAATTATAAATAGCTTATTAGTGGTATGGATTACATATTTTGAGTTTTTTTCTTTTGTTTGTTGTGGTGTGGCATGACGTAACATCTTACGTATACTGTTTAAAATGACAAGTTTTAACTTTTGAAATTTTAAATGTAAGTTAATTGAATAATTAATACTATTATTGGTTGGTAATGAATGTAATTGTGAGTTTAGCTGTGTACTTAAGGTATGAGGTTTAGTTAGGACATTTATCTGAAGAAGTTCGTTTTTGAACGAAACCTAGGTAATCTTCGTTTTGTGACAATAAACGAACTGTGCTTTATTCAATTTGGAGCAGACGTTGAATTTTGAAATTTGTTGCATTTGTTGGCTGTATCCTGCTCTTGTTGGTGGTCATCTCCAGGTCGTTCGTTAAATCCTCGTTCATTCACTACAGTTTGTACGGTGTTGGTTTTGGTTCAGAGTACAGTGGTACTTTTATGGACATCCAAGCATAAAGTGTGTGCTCTTGTCCTTTACTTGTTCCACTTCTGAGACTGGGATTCAAAAACTGCAGGTATCGATTATGGAACCACAGAATAGTTTGAACAGACCTATTAGAGTAACTAGTAGAGTCCTGGATGTGGTTGTTAGGTAATGACCTGTTCCATATAAACAACCTTATATAATATTACATTTTTTTTATAGTTGTATGTTTGGTCTTCCTGGGAGAAAGTATGAATTACAATGGATCCCAGGTATTTTCCTTTGTCTGGCAGTTGGTGGAGACAGTTGAGGATGTGAGCTGTAGTTCCTTTAGTAGATGCTGTGGTACAGGGTCTGACTCTCTCAGCCCTCATTTACCCACTGTGTGACATTGAGCAAGTCACTTAGCCAGACAGTTCTTTGGAGCAACTAGGAATTTGGGCTAGACTCCTCGATGATCCTCTGATCTGACAGCCTAGTAGCTACCTATGAATTTTGCAAGTATTGGATATTATGATTTGAGCTGAGTTCTCCCTTCTCATCCACCATGTCTTGTCCAGTGGCTCCCTTTCTTTCACCTAATCATCCTGTTCACTACTTTCTGACGAAGCAAGAGCCAGGCACCCTTCAGCCTATGTGAGGGCTCTATGGCCCATTCATTTTTTAACTGGAGAGCCTAATCAGCCCAATCATTCCCATTAGCATGATCCATACATTCTTGTAGGTGCCCGTAGAGTGCATTAGTAAAGGATTTTGCAGCTTGGACAGCATTATCCTTTAGCATGGGGGCTTTGAAACTTCCCACCTCGGTCTTAAGTAACGTGAAGTTTGCTTTTGAAAAGTTTTTCACTGTGGTTTCTTTGACCGGGGGTGATGGCAGAATGTGGATATCCAGAGTGATTAGTTTATGGTCAGATCTAACCAGTGGGGGGTTGACCTCTGGTGTGGAACACCGGTCGCCCATGTTGGTGATGACCAGGTCCAATATGTTGTCACCTCTGGTTGGGGTGTTGTCCAGTTGATCCAGGGTGTTTGAGTTTATAAATTCTAGGAAATGTTGGGCAAGGGAGTTTGTACTTGAGTAGTTTTCCCAGTTAATGTTTGGGTAAATGAAATCACCCAATATCAGGGTGTTTGGTAGGACCTTTATGTTTCCCAGTGTTTCCAGGAATGCGGAGTAGGGGTCCTGGGACATGGTGGGTGATCTGTAGCAAGCTATAATTTGAATAGCAGTTTTGCCCATTGTTAGTTGCACGTGGATGATCTCTGAAGCATCGTGCTGTGCCACTAACCTGGAGGTGTGGGTATCTTTGATGAATATGGATACTCCCCCGCCTTTTGTATTTTGGTCCAGGTTTTGTGGCCAAAATGTATGGTATGAGTTGTAGCCTGGTAGTGCTGGGGTGCTCTCTGGAGCCTTAAACCAGGTTTCTGTTACTGCACATATATCGATTTTCTCCATACTGAGGAGTGCCTCGAGTGCATGCAGTTTGAGGTTTAGACTTCTGGCATTGAGCAGCATTACCCTCAGTTTTTTGTTACTTGTGCTATTTATGGCGGTGGGTTTGTCTTTTGAGCCTTGCCTAAAAAAAGGCACTATGGGGGTGGCAAGAGCCCTGGCCAGTATTCGAAAGCCTAATGGTGACAGGTGCAAGTGGTCTCTAGCGAAGCAGCGTGGCTTCTCAAGCATGTCATCCCAGGCTGACAGACACTGGATCCCCTTTGAATGACACCAGAAGCTTAGCCAATTGTTGAAATTGATAATTTTTTCTCCATACCTTGGTATCATTCTTGGTGAGGGCAGGATGCTACTCAGGGTCAGGGTCATACCAGCCTGGGCTACATGATCAGAGAGCTCTTCCATGTCTCTTTTCATGTAGCCCAGGGAGATACAGCTCAGGTCATTCACACCAACATGGACAATGACAGAGTCATATTTGTACTTGTTCTGGAGTGACCTGAGTGCTTGTGTTATGTGGCGGATCCTGGCACCCGACAGGCAACTAACAGTAACCTTCTCCTTATTCAGCCTAGTAAGTGGGACGTCAGTGTGCCTGACTATAGAGTCACCTGTTACTAGTGTGTTGGGTATGTTATTTTGCCTTAAGGGCTGTGATTGTGTGGCACACTGGTTTTGTGAAGTATGTGTTTCATGGTTTGTGTTGGGGGGGTGGAGGTTGCTTGGATGTCTGCTTTGGAGGTCTCTGTAGCTTTTGCAGATTTTTATTTAGAGCCTCCGAGTATGTTTTTGTGTATTTATGTGTGTTGTTTGCCAGTGCTGGTTTCATAGGTCTATGTGAGACTGGTGGTGTGATGCAGGTAATTCCCTTCTCCTCTTGACTGTCTGGTCCAGTCTTGGGTTGAGAGAGCTTATCCTCCAGTTTGGCTGTATAATTGCGTCTCTCGCATGCATTATTGTTTGGTGGAAGGAGGAGAGGGTTGTCTGTGTACATGAGGCAATTGTAACATTGCCTCAAAATGCCCAGATTCACCAGTTGGACTGGAGAGTACACCTGATAACTGCCCTTTGGACATGCCTGGATAGGTACAGTGAACTGTTTTGCTGATTGTCTGGTAAGGGCGAATAGAGAGCTTTGTCCTTCTGTACAGTATAGGGGGGTCTAGTGCTAAGGTTTATTAGTGCTTGCTATGAGTTTTGAGCAAGTGCCAGGATGAGAAGTGAATGATTTGAGTGCTTAAGTTGAAAGTTTGTCTAGTTCCAAGGGAAAAATTGAAGAGTAGACTTTGTGGAGCCAGGAATAGTTATACCCTAGCTAACTGGCGCCGCCCGGCATGCAAAACCTTGCAAATGCGGGTTTTATAGCAGCAAAATGAAAGAGATAGAAATTAGCCCAAAATGGCCAATAAACTACTAATTTCTGGGCTGAAGCCACTCCTCCAGGGACAGATAGGCTGCTCAAAGCTCCTTCTCTCTCGGTGAAAAGAAAAACTTCCTTCTATCCAAGTAAGGTTCATAGGTTCATAGGTTCATAGGTTCATACTAGGCTATCTGCCCTAGGGCATTTATAAGCCTAGCCAGAGTGTGTGTGGCTTTCACCACCCCTTAGGATGAGAATACTATACCCATTAGTTTGCTGTGCCTCTGTCCAGCAGTGACACAGAGATGATTCCCGGGGTAAACCTATGATCTCCCATCCACTCGTCAAGATTTCTCTTGAACAGAGTCAGTGAGGGGCTCTGCCTCACATGGACTGGGATTCTGTTCCATAGTGTAGGGAGTCTCTGGGTGATGAATCTGTCCCTCCAGCATGTCCTATTTATATCCGTGTTGAGGTTTAAGTCTCTTGCTCTCGTGGCTCTGGTGGATTTGGATTTTTGAGGTGGAGCATGTCCATTAATTCCGGTTGGACATGGCCTTGTATGTCAGGCACAGATCACCTCTGAGCAGGCAGCTATGCGACTGAATAGAGCTGGAGTTTCTTCAGTCGGGCATCGTATGACATATGTTTGAGCCTTTATCCTTTTGGTGAGGAACTTTTGGGGTCTTTCCAACTGCTGCAGGTGTCGGGTAAGGTACATCCGAATGGGCGTTGTACTCAATCATTGGTCTGATAAGTGAAGAGTACAGGGGTACAATGACCTCTCCTGATCTGGATGTGAATCCCTTCATGATCAGGTGGGCAATGTAGAAGGTCTTCCTAACCACTTTGGCAATGTGAGTGTCAAAAGAGGTTACTGTCAACTTGGGTCCCCAGGTCCCTGATAACTTCTTCCGTGTTTACTGGATTACCACCTATGTGGTAATTAGAGTTACCTTGTTTTCCCAAAGGGTATGACTATACATTTTTGGGATTTAGCTTAAGGCCATCGCTCTGGCACCAGTTATCCATTTCTATGAGACCTCTCTGGAGGATGTCTGTGTCTGATGGAGTGTCAATTATGGTGCCCAGTTTGCAGTCATCTGCAAATTTTGTCAGCCACAATCCCCTATGTTTGCCTGCACTTCAGAAAAATAAAAGCCCGAACAAGAGGGGCCCAGGACTGAGCCCTGTGGGACACCGCTAATGACCCGGCTTAGAGTCTGACATGGCACCAACAACTCTAACCCTGTGTGTTCTGTCCTTGAGCCAGTTTGCAACCCATCTTGTGACATATGGGTTTACATCTAGCTGGTGAGCTTTTCTATTTATGCCCGAGTGGGGTATTGTGTCGAACGCTTTTGCTAGGTCAACGTAGGCTGTGTGAACTGCCTTACCCTCATCAATGGCCTTAGTGACTGTTTCGAAAAAGTCGACCAAGTTCAAGAGGCAGGATCTGCCCTTGACAAAGCCAAATTGGGTAGGATCCAGTGTCTGTAGGTCCCCAATGTCTTTTGAGCCTTGCCTAAAAAAAGGCACTATGAGGGTGGCAAGATCCTTGGCCAGTATTCGAAAGCCTAATGGTGACAGGTGCAAGCGGTCTCTAGTGAAGCAGCGTGGCTTCTCAAGCATGTCATCCCAGGCTGACAGACACTGGATCCCCTTTGAATGACACCAGAAGCTTAGCCAATTGTTGAAATTGATAATTTTTTCTCTATACCGTGGTATCATTCTTGGTGAGGGCAGGATGCTACTCAGGGTCAGGGTCATACCAGCCTGGGCTACATGATCAGAGAGCTCTTCCATGTCTTTTTTCATGTAGCCCAGGGAGATACAGCTCAGGACATTCACACCAACATGGACAATGACAGAGTCATATTTGTACTTGTTCTGGAGTGACCTGAGTGCTTGTGTTATGTGGCGGATCCTGGCACCCGACAGGCAACTAACAGTAACCTTCTCCTTATTCAGCCTAGTGAGTGGGACATCAGTGTGCCTGACTATAGAGTCACCTGTTACTAGTGTGTTGGGTATGTTATTTTGCCTTAAGGGCTGTGATTGTGTGGCACACTGGTTTTGTGAAGTATGTGTTTCATGGTTTGTGTTGGGGGTGGAGGTTGCTTGGATGTCTGCTTTGGAGGTCTCTGTTGCTTTTGCAGATTTTTATTTAGAGCCTCTGAGTATGTTTTTGTGTATTTATGTGTGTTGTTTGCCAGTGCTGGTTTCATAGGTCTATGTGAGACTGGTGGTGTGATGCAGGTAATTCCCTTCTCCTCTTGACTGTCTGGTCCAGTCTTGGGTTGAGAGAGCTTATCCTCCAGTTTGGCTGTATAATTGCGTCTCTCGCATGCATGATTGTTTGGTGGAAGGAGGAGAGGGTTGTCTGTGTACATGAGGCAATTGTAACATTGCCTCAAAATGCCCAGATTCACCAGTTGGACTCGAGAGTACACCTGATAACTGCCCTTTGGACATGCCTGGATAGGTACAGTGAACTGTTTTGCTGATTGGCTGGTAAGGGCGAATAGAGAGCTTTGTCCTTCTGTACAGTATAGGGGGGACTAGTGCTAAGGTTTATTAGTGCTTGCTATGAGTTTTGAGCAAGTGCCAGGATGAGAAGTGAATGATTTGAGTGCTTAAGTTGACAGTTTGTCTAGTTCCAAGGGAAAAATTGAAGAGTAGACTTTGTGGAGCCAGGAATAGTTATACCCTAGCTAACTGGGCGCCAGCATAAAACCTTGCAAATGCGGGTTTTATAGCAGCGAAATGAAAGAGATAGAAATTAGCCCAAAATGGCCAATAAACTACTAATTTCTGGGCTGAAGCCACTCCTCCAGGGACAGATAGGCTGCTCAAAGCTCCTTCTCTCTCAGTGAATAGAGAAACTTCCTTCTATCCAAGTAAGGTATGGGCAAACACAGAAACTTGTAACACAGCCCTGAATTCAGCACTAACCTGAAAACTGGACTAAACTAGCTTAGAAAGGCAGAAAAACAAGTATATTTTGTGTGTGTGGGGGGGGGGGGGGGGGCGTTCACAAAATAAAGCAGATAGAATTAAAAAAACACTTTAAATGCACAGAAATGGCTATCACACTTGAGTATGTAGCCTACTACAGTTAAACATGTAATTTAAACACAAAAACGACTCTGTTAAAATGCAGGCAGTAAAATAAGTACAATATGTAGCTGAAACAAGCTTTTTAAATCACAGAAACTCTAGAAAATTGGTGTTTTAGGTGGACTTAGCTAAAGGCAGCAAGAAAATGCAGAAAAATGATACTTAATCACTCCAAAGTCTCTCTTTTGTCTCTCTGCTGCTGTAGAACTCTGCAGGGCACCAGGCAGGAGCTTGCTGAGCTGTATACTAGCACAAAACCTCACATATGCGGGTTTTATAGCAGGGAAATGAAAGAGATAGAAATTAGCCCAAAATGGCCAATGAATTACTAATTTCTTTGCTGAAACCACTCCTCCAGGGACAGATAGGCTGCTCAAAGCTCCCTCTCTCACAGTGAACAGAGAAACTTCTTTCTATCCAAGTAAGGTATGGGCAAACACAGAAACTTGTAACACAGCCCTGAAGTCAGCACTAACCTGAAAACTGGACTAAACTAGCTTAGAAAGGCGGGAAATCAAGTATTTTTTTTTTTGTATATCAGATACAATCAAAAAAACACTTTAAATGCACACAAATAGCTAATTTTATTTTGTGTTAGTTTAGTTTTGTGACTAGTGCATAAAAAATGAGAAAAGGTATAGGTGGATAGGTGCCAGGGTCAGTATGAGGTAGAGAATAATATAAAGGGAGTCACACAGGTAGATGTCAAATGCAAGTGACAAAGTGGGAACAGAGTTTAGTAATAAGAGAGAGAAAAGTAGGTGAATAGCAAAGGTGTGACACACATGCATATATTCAAGGCTTGAGTCACATAACAGCATTTTATTCATCAGAAGGTAAGCTAATACACACAAAAGTTAAGCCATCAGTAGATGACCAACAAAGCGATACGTGAGATAAGTAACATAAACCTGTTAGATAAAAATATCTGCATCTCATTTATAGACTGAATGCAGAGTTAAAATGTATTTCTTCACCGCATGTGCAAATGCTTATTTTGAGAGGGTTTTAAAAATCATGTTTATGCTGATGCATAAAAAAATCTATATGTTTACATTTTCAAGTCAAAATATTTAAACAGTGTTACTGTTATAAAAAAGGTGTGACTACATTACATACATCGTGCAGGAAGGAAAGCACGAATCTACTGCCTAGTGCTGTATTTGGTATCTGCCCCCCACCCCCACAGTTTAAGTACAGGTCTTCGTGGCAATAAGAATAGCTGCTTTGTATTGTCCATTTCTGCCGTATAACCATCTAATCTCTATATTTCCTGGATTGTAGAGCTGCACTAATCAGTTAGCAAATTGTTAATTTCTGTTTTGTTTTGAGTAATAAGAATGACAAAAATCAGAAAGTACAATAGCCATTTGATGTTTATGTTAACTGTCTGTTATATACTGGAATTTAAAATGCCTTCAAAAAATTTGGAGAACTGTCATGTGCCTGCCTGATGCTAAACAACCTTATATAATGTCACATGTATCTTTGTTACATGGATACAGACTACGTGCTGGGCTTTCCTTCTCCCCTGTCTCTCTCTGTCTCTCTCTGTCTCTCTGTCTCTCTGTCTCTCTCTCTCTCTCTCTGTACCTATTAAGTTGTCAGCAAATTACTACCACCAGTAAAAAATCATCCTTGCATGATATGATCTTAGAATATTTCATCTGTTTCATTTCTGCATTCCCCATAACAGCTACACTAATTACAGAGTGTGTAAAATATTGGCAGCTCCTTTGCTATTTTTGTTACCTTAGTGCTGTAGTAAAATCCCATCTACATATAGCACTATAGCATTACATCATCTCTACTTTTAACTGTACACCCTAAACAACTGCTTATATTACTGTCTTTGCCAGCTTTCCTTATCTGCTGTTGAAACTTGATTAACAAAGTTGTCTTACCTATTATTTAAAACAACTTGATTAGCAAAGTTGTCTTCAATGACAGTTGAAACTAGCCTAGTTATAGACTCTAGCTCAGTTATTATGTTAATCTTATTTGTAAAAAAATATGCCCAGCATGAAACACTGCCTAGCAACTGCTCTTCAGCAGAGGAGCTGATGACCGGATTCTGTTAGGTTCAGCTGTTGGCAGCGGACTGCCTGAGTTACAGAACTAATGATTTACATCTCTAGCATAATAAGTAGTAATACCTTGTGGAAACTATGACGTCCCCACTCTGGGCCAGTAATCAAGGAGCCTGAATCCTCACCACTGACACTGGAGAAGGACGTTCACTTGACATACACATGGATACACTCAGTATTTCCAGATGCAGACCTCCCTGCATCAAGCACAATTTCCCTTAAGAGTACACAGGGAACACAGTCAGATTGGGGTCTGGATTTCTCTATATCTGTCTCTTTCCAGGTCTCCAGTAAGATTCCCCACTGGCACATCTTCAGAGTTAAGTCCTCAGATGAGTGCCCAAGCCAAGTCCTCCAGCACTCTCTCTGTGAAACCAGTGCTTCGTATCCCTGCTCCAAGTAGCTGACACAGACACACTTTGAGATTTGATTTGTGCGTGCACGCGCACACACACACACACACACACACACACACACACCTGGGAAAAGCTGGCACAGGTTTACCAGCTATGCTCCCTTCTGCCCAGACTATAAGGTAGTTATCCCTGCCACCAGGTACTACAAGGCCACCTACCTAAGGCTCTTGCAAGGGTACTCAATTATACTGAGTGAAATTAATATTTCATCTGATGTTGTAAATCTTTGTTCATTAATTACTAATAGGACCTCGGTTCCATCCTCGGAACTGATACGGCTGTTTCCAAGCGTGCGACAGGCAAAAACTCTCAGCTAAGACCTACCCACAATGCCCCTCTCCTAGTTACACCAGATTGCATTTGTCACATTCCTAGTCAGATGTGCTAGCCATCTTTCTCAAAGCTAAGTAGAAAATTGTTATTTTTAAGATAGTTTCTCTTCAAAATTGTTTATTTTTTAGTCAAGTTAGCCTTTTTTCACTGTTGCCTATAACCTAATCCTATTCCCTACCCTTTACCTTGGTAATTTAATTTCTACCACTATTGGTACTGTCCCTCTCTCCTGCCTTTGACAGGCCCTTCCTTACCACTTTTAGTATTTTTTTAAATACCATAATTGGTATTCTCTCCCTTATTTTGTTTTTCTATAGGATAGCCTTGTTGCCTTACTGTGTCAGACAAAGCTTAGTTGGGGCTTAAACAGTGTGACAAGTGTGGGCATAAGATGCCTAACTCAGATTCACATGCTCGTTGTGTCTACTGTTTGGGCGTGGATCATATTAAAGCTGACTGTGACATATGTGCTAGTTTTAGTAATCGTAGACTAGCAGAATGTAAAAATAAACTTATTTTAAAAGGTTTACTCAAGACACCTTTTGCAGAGGCTCTATCTGGATTGGAGATCTCACCCCCTCAAAAGACCAAAAGACATCAGGAAAAACTGAGTCACTCAGTTCTTGTATCTCCATCATTTACGGATCCGAGTCGGCTGCATGCTTCGTCGGAGCAGACCTCTTCGGCACTAGGCTGTGTGTCCTCTCCCTTGGTGCCGTCCATGATATTCACCCCTATTTCGGTTCCAACCTCGGCACTACTGACTTTGGTGATGTCCTTGGATCTGACATTGGCTCTGATGACTGTACCTGCTTTGGCACCATCCCCGGCCACGGTGCTGACAGTTTCTTCAGCTCCATCGGCTTCAAAACTCGAATACCTGCCAAGGACAAGATACTCTTCAACTTACGATCATTTTTGGGACAGAGGTTTAGCCCCTTTCTAGTAAGACCTGATTCTCCTTCAGCAGCCTCCTTTAAATCCACTAGGAGTTTATCTGAATTAGATCTAGTGCAGGTTGTGGACCAGCTTCTGGCAGCTAGGGGATTGCCCGTTCCAGCTAGACCTTCCTTCTCTCTTGGCTCAGAATCTTTTACTACATCTTCCCCTGTTTATCCTCCTGCGGCCTCTACCCAGATCCCAGAGATCTCAGTACTGATGTCCACTCCGGTACATACTGTCTCGGCTATGACAGCAGTGTTTCCCCTGTCAGCATCAACCACCCTTGCTGCATCAGCTCTGGTGGAGCCAATGCTCTCTCTGAGCAGTGCTTGGACCGTCCGTACCTTGGTACCTAGCCCGGCGCCTATTTACTCACTGGCACCATCTATGTCCATGGCTCCAATAGCTTCCAGTTCTCTCAAAGCTCCTCACCTGGAGGTGGGCTCCTCAGGGTGGGGTGCAACCCCGGTTCCGAGGTTGTCCCTCCCGGTTCCAGGCTTCAATCCCACCTTGGGTGGGCCTGCTCTCCAGGTGATGGAGAGGGTCCTTCACTCTGAAGGCTCACAGTCAGCACCAATGACATCAGTATCAGACCCCCCCAGCATGCACCTCTCCCAACCCTGTATTTTGGGACCACAGGGCACGGGAGTTGCAAGAACCCCCTTTGAAGGGAATCCCTTCTCCAGAGTCCTCCTCAGAAGATCCCACTGGGGAGCCACCCCAGAAGAAATGGTGCAAGAGGAAGCACCTTGATTCCCCAGAGGAATCTATCACTGAAGACACTGATTGTGATGAGGGGGAAGGGTCCTCACAGTTTCCCCCAGATGACATCTCATTCAGAGACATTCTCGAAATCCTCAATCAGCGGGGAGACTGGAAGTCCTCTAACCCTTCTTCTGAGGAATTGATGTTCTTGCAGGCCTTCCATGCCCAGCCATCTACTTCCTGGGGGACCCCACTGGCAGATGACCTTGTTAAACTCATTGTGCAGCATGCCTGAAAGGCCACAGACAACATAGAACCTGTCCCCCGGAGGCCAGACAAAATTTTATCTACACCTGAAGACCAGCCCCACTGTTCCAAGCAGTTGACAGTTGATTCTATGGTTGAGGCAGCAGCCACCAAGAGGGAACTGGCAGAAGATAGTTCCACTGTCCATCCTCCAAACAGGGAGTCCCGGACCATGGACAGACTAGGGAAGCAGACCTATGCTTCAGCGACCTTCGCCATTCAGTCGCTGAACTATCTGGTACACTTTACTTGCCTCCAAAAAGACCTAATTTCTGAAATGTCTTCCTCTTTGGTGGGGGTACTGCCTGATGAGGTGCATGATACTGTCGCCTTGCAGCTAGCTACCCTTGAATCCATCTCAAACTCCTTGATGCTTTTATTATCTCACACCACTGAGGGGGCAGCTCGAGCTGCCGCATCAGGCATTGTCATGAGACGTAATGCTTGGATGTAGTTGTGTGACTTCGCAGACCCCTTTAAATCTTCCTTCATCAATGCACCTGTCGACGAATCTGCACTTTTTGGACCCAAAGTACGAGACACACTTGCACATAGAAAGAAAGATGGAAAGACATTGTCTGCTGTGGGCATATGCTTTTCTAACCCCCAGAGGTCCTATTCCAGTAACCAGGAGGGAGGAAAAATGTGGTTCAAGAAATCCCAAGGATCTTTTCGTGACACTCGTGGTGAACAATCCCCCCAGGGCAGAGGGGGCAACTCATATGGAAGACGCCCCTTTTGGGGTAGAGGGGTCCACATAACCAGAGCGCTAGAGATTCTTTCTCCGGCAGACCCTACCAGTGCTCCTGAGCAGCTGCCCGATTGCTCTCCTCTGAAAGCAGTCGGGAGTCATTTTTCTCTGCATCTACCAGCTTGGCATCTTATTACAACCACTGTTTGGTGCAGAGAATAATATCCAGAGGCTACCAAATACCATTTGATTTAACTCCCATACCCGTCAAACGAATCCCTGATGTACCACCCAATCTGAGGGAATTATCAGCCTTAGAAATAGAAAAGCTGCTAAGAAAAAGATTCATCCAACCAATCCCAACAGATCAGACAGGATCCGGGTTTTACTCAAGGTTCTTTTTATTGCCAAAAAAGATAGGGGACTGGAGACCAATCCTGGATCTCAGCCTATTGAACAAATTTATCAAACCTCAAAAATTCCAGATGGTCACAGTACAGTCCATTCTTCCCTTCCAAGGGAAGGACAACTGGATGTGCTCTATAGACCGCCAGGATGCGTACTACCACATAAAGATGGATCACTGCTCCTGGAGGTTTCTCCACTTCCGGCTGGGAGCCAATCACTACCATTTCAGGGCACTGCCATTCAGTCTCTCGACAGCCCCCTGAGTGTTCACCAAATGTATGGCAGTTGTGGTAGCTCATCTTCGACTACAAGGATTCCAGGTGTTTCCCTATCTAGACGATTGGCTCCTTACCGCTCTGACCAGGAATCTCCTAGTCTGCAGCCTCTCTTACACTCAAGGTCTCGCTCTCTGCTTAGGGATTACAATCAACAAAGACAAATCTCAAATGTCCCCAATGAAGACACTGGAATTTATTGGAGCGGTCTTCGACACAACATCCCGTCAAGCTTCTCTCCCCCCTCACAGGCTTTCAAAAATAAGACACCAAATCCAAGACCTTCTTCCTCAGACCTATGTACCAACACATCTTGTACTGCAACTCTTAGGCTCCATGATGGCTGCCACTATGTTAGTACCACTGGCGAGACTGCACATGAGAATCCTGCAGTGGCTCCTTTCCAAACAATGGTCATTGCTAACTCACCCACTCGACCACATGATGCATCTTACAAACCATTGCAAGGAAGAAATGCTATGGTGGATCAAGCCACAAATGAATCTTTGGTATCGTCTGTTCTGTCTTCCCCAGCCCATGGCCACGGTGACCACGGACACTTCCCTGTTAGGGTGGGGGTGGCATTTCCAGGAAAAGACTGTCCAAGGCACCTGGTCCCCCATGGAGGCCAATTTGCACATAAATGTCCTGGAACTGAGGGCAGTTCTCTTAGCATTGCAAGCGTTCCATGCATCCCTACCCTCTGGGACCATTGCAATCTCACTATATTTTCCTAACTGATTTAGAGAATTACTATCCCTGGTCACTTACTAGCACATGGCAAGATGAAGTTGGTGAGTGGTCTTTCTCCTTTGTCAGGTTCCAAGAACAGATTGCCAAGTCTGACTGAGAGACTTATCACAATAATATCTAAATATCATTTCAGAGTTGATTACACAATGACATCATATCTGGTCATCTGACTCTGTTTCCCAGTAACTGGAAGTCAGGATTGAACCCTGGACTATGTAGCTGTAGGGCAGCAATATTAAACACCATGCAACCATGGTGGCCCTTTCCTATAAGCTGCTCAATATCCTTTGGTCACTAGCTCTGATATGGTCAGTGTATGGGCCCCTGGCCTTTCCCTGCTCCCTGACCTCTAAATGAGTTGTACCTTTCTCACAATGACTGCAAGAAAAACCCAGCCAATCTAGAGTCTCTAGTGTGTGATACCTCTGTCAGACAGCCCTTTTTACTTACTGTCTGGAGCCATTAATAGGAACAGCTGGCTTTATCCAGTACCTACTCTGGACAGAGATATTTGCTTTTTATTAGCCCTCAAAGTTATGAGCTGCCTAAGTATCTCATTTTCAAGGATGTCCCTGGATCTTGATTACCAGAAGATGGAATTACAGTCTCTAGGATCTGTTGCCATCTGAGACTTTTAAAAATGATCTGCGACCAGTTAGCTGTTGCATTGACCACGTTTGTGAAACAAGCAATAAAAGGAGCAAAGTCAATGTATACATGGTACAAGAGGGACGGAGTCCTGATTGCTTCCCAGCCAACTCGGGTCAACAAGCAGACTAAGCATTGCAAGAGGTGTCAGGGAAGGATGGAAGAGAATGGCTAGTGGTCATTCACCGGTCCCAAATGGAGGGAGGCATTCTAGCTAACTGCACCATGGCCACCTGGTGGAGGCCAAGTGGTATAGCAGCAGGAAAACGTTGGGAGGAGTCCATGGCACCTCAGTCCTTCAAAGCTGTGATTTCTGTTGTAGCTGGGTAGTGTACATGGATGGAAGCATGCACACGCCACTCAGTCCCAGCTTTATAGACCTCTACTTTGAAAGGAGGTATCCCTCACAAATGCAGAAAAGGGAGATAGAGAAACAGCACCCTTCTCACCCAGAAGATGGCCCACCACTAGCCAGCTCTTAACCGCACTATGACAGGCATTAGGATTGGGAAACAAAAGGGCTGATTGGTCAGCAGGGGAGGACACACTGAAAAGTAAAAACAAAGAGCAAAAGCTACCACATCATCACCAGGAATCTGCTCCCCAGAATCACAGACATTATAAAACTGATAATCTGTCTGTGAGATATGGCTCAGTACATAATGATACACACAGATTAAGATTGCAATGACAGCTTCTTCTGAAAGGATGAGATCTACATTAAGAAGCACATAGAAAGTAAGATGATTGCAGCTATGACAAAATGACCGAAAGCCTCAGTAATAGAATCCTTTGCTACAAACTGACGACTCTTTGCCACCACAAGGAAGACAAGATGTGGATATCAGTCTATGCATCCCTGTATTCCTTAATGTGGCTTTCAGGGACTAACCTCATTGCCAACATTTCCAAATTTGCCCCATTGAGTAAGAAGGATCTTCTAAGGAATTTCAACCTAACTGGATTGTCTCAAAACTAAATATGAACAACTTCCTAATAACTACAGTCTCACCCATGTCACATCATAACCTTCTAAGGGAATGCCAAGAAGACCTAGTCACACCACCCTGGACTACTTCTGAAACCTGCAAACCAGGCAGAGGGACTGATGTTTCTGTTCCACCTAGTGTACATAGTGACCACTGCCCACTATGCTGCAGAGATCACAAATGTAGGCTGTGAACCCTTTGCAAAAAGTTTGCCTTATCTATGATCTTCTGCAGCACTATGTCAAATAATGTTTTAACAAGCTTAATGGTGTGTTTTTCTTGTTTTTTACCCAGAACCCCCATGAACCTTTGACCTCAGGTCTTCTGCTAAAACGACTGCATTTTACAACCTACATTATCCCTTGAAAGGCTGTCTCTTTCTGAAGGAACTTAGCTTTTCTTTTCTAAGTTTTATACCGTAAAATGTTTTTCACCTCAGAGTGTCCTATATCAAGGACTTCCTGTCAGAAGTATGATGTCCAATACTGCAAGCTCAGATACTTTAAAATATAAACTGCAATTCAAACAAAAACATTCAGCTATGAAACTCAATGTTGCTACTTTCAAATGTTGTTGCAATGGGTCTTCACCTGCCAGCACCCTCAGCATGAGAGAACTGTTACCCACGCCCCGCTACTTATATATACTAACTCTGACATCACTGTACCTTAGAACAGGGGGATACTCCAAGACTCCAAGATACCATAACTTTCGATGTAGCAAATATTACCTTGGATCAACCTATCACCCCAGTCACAAACCTAAATAAATAAATCCTGACTCATATGTGCATTTCTGCTATTCTAATAATTGCAGTTCCACTTCTCAGAATTTCACAAGGCAACCATTATGGGTCTGGGGTATCAGACACTTCTAGCCATTATCCAGTGCTCTGCCTTCAACCCTCTGCTCTGTCCACTATCACCATTATGGCCTGTTCCCTTGGTTTGATGGGGCATGTGCGACAGGAGCTGCTTGGGATACTGTGGGAATTTTACTTTTTTTATTTCTAGTCCATGGTTGGCATACTGTCTGTGTGCAAAGTACCTGAGCAGGTCAGCAATCTCACTTCTGCACATGCAGATCTGCAGTGCTGGCAGGAAACCTGCCCAGCATTTGTTCAAGAGAATAGAGACACAACTTCCTGGTTTCCATCTGCTAGTGCTACTCTGATTTACCTCACTATCTTCCTCCCAGAAGGAGACAGCAGACTTTCAGCCCTCACATTTTTGTCCCTTTCCTTCTGTCCCTCTGATACAAAGGAGGTGAAATAAACCCTGGCTGCTGGCAGCATTGTCAGGAATAAATCTGCTATGCCTGCAAGCCAGCTTAGGAAATTACTTTTTAGTACCCAGTTTAGGAGGCCAGTGGGGATATCATTTGGTGGACAGTGCCTAATGCTCCCATACTGCAGCTGGTTTGGATTTTCCTCTTGTCGTTGCCATAGCCCTTGCACTTCACACGCAGAATTTCAGTACCAGGAAACATACACATGCTTACACACTCGATGTCGGAAAACATGCACATGCTTTGTACACTCAGTGCTGGGAAACATGTACGTGGTTTGCACACTCAGTGCCAGGAAACATATACATGCTTACACACTCATGCCCTTAACTTAGGATGCTTTTCGTAAGAGCCAGAATGGGTCAGAAACTTTTATTTCTAGGACTAACTGTTAATCCTTGTAAGAAAGGAACACCTAGCAGACCTGGTCCACATACTTAGTCTCAGAGTGAGGTGGCCTGTAGTCTCTTAATACCCACCATCTAGAAAGTTCTTTTGTCTCTATCAAACATGGACAGAAGCACAAAAGGTCACCTTGTCCTTCCTCCAGCAGGGTAGCATGGAACACTAAATAGATACCATTCATACCTCTCAACTGCACAATATTTCACAGAATGCTCAGATTTTTGCCTCATTTTTTGTCTGCTCCTTACAAAATTTGTGGTTTTCTGGCAAATCATTTAGACTGAATTCATCCAATAATGACAAAAAAAATTGAGTTTCAGGCTCCATACCCTTCAGAAAATACAGTTTGCTAAATTTATAAGAGCAATGTTTAGAAAGTGTCCCTATTGTTAGGCATTTGCCCCACCATTTACTTTTGACTTTGTCCAGAATTTTTGTGCCACGTGGTTGAGAGTTGTCATGCCATTACCTACTAATGGTGATGCATACTTGGCAAGCTTGTCTTCTTACATCTGCACTGCTGCCTATAAGGAAGAAAACCTTCTTTGCTGACAATAAAGGTATCAAGGTTAAAACTAAGAAAGTGTCTCCAACAAGCTTTAAGTGCTTAATACTGCCTAACGAAACATAACCTGGAAATATACAACAGCCCAGCAACCAGCTGTATATAACATCTCTATAAATTATGTAAGATATTAAGTTGCCTGAAGATCTGAGGCACAGTACACGCAAGAGCAACCAAAATGCATTAGGCACTTCTTACTCCTTCTGAAACCTGCAAACCATTTCAGTGGTATTTTGCCTGTAGGTAAAAGGCACTCATGAACATTGCTGAAGACTCTCACCTCAAAACCAAAACTCCCTAGTTTTAGAACATTTTGAAAGGCTTCCTAGGTGGCATTCTGTATTCTCTCAGGGCTACTACCAAGTCTGCCAGTACAAGAGTACATGAATCATAAAAATCCCTAGCCCAGTTCTTAAGATTTAAAAAAAGGAACTTAACTAAACAAGCTAATGAAATCTTAAGGCAAGCCCATGTTTTAAGAAGTTTACCACTGCAGCTGTTTCTGTGTCCATTAGTGATCCTTCCTGCACTAAGGTTATATAGGTTCACAGGGAAGTACTAGGCTAACTACCCTTGCAGGCCATTTTAAGCCTAGCCAATTTCCCTTTTTGTGCTCGAAATAACCTGTCCTATTTGGTTATAGCTTGGCCTTACCCATTCCATGGTCAATAATTATATATTACCCTTAACATGAATAACTGGATCATACCATAGATAATTTAAGGCGACCCATGCATGGGATAAAGCATTGAGGATCTGCCTCTGTCCATAAGTAGTAAAGGTGGCAATCCTGGGGTAAAATTTCTGTTTCCCATCCATATGTTTAAGTTGTGCTTGAAAATAGATAGGGATGAACTTTGTTTTACGTGGATGTGGAGTTTGTTCCACAGTAGAGATATCCCGTGCGAGGGGTCTTTTGTCAAATGATCGACTTTTTGGAAACTCAAAAAAATATTGAAGAAACCATAAAATCGAGTTTCTGAAAACTCGAACATCAAAAAAAACCACAAAAATTTACCTTTTCTTATGTGTTTGCAGGGGGACAAGCCCCCCTGCACCCCCACACCCTTCAAATTATATATACCAACTCCGAGATCACACTACAGTGATGAAAAGGGTAAATTTCCCAATCCTTGCTGTACTGCAATCTCCATTCAAAAGCTTCACGTTTTCAAAAACTTGATCATATGGTCTTGACCACATGGAGTTCGTTCTGAAAACTTGATCAACTGATAGGGACGCCCAGTGCAAAATATACCGGTCCCTCCAAACAATTTTATTGATGTTGCACAAGAGGTTTAGATCCATAGACCGAGTATTTATGATGCCATTTGACTTGCTGTTGTGCTGTAAATCCATCAGTAATGGGTCAGAGGGTGCCTTGTATGCCAGACACAGGTCACCTCTTAGCAGTCTGTAGAATACAGAGTATAGTGACAGGGCTTTGAGTCAGTCCATGTAAAATATGTTGTTTAGGCCTTGTATCCATTTAGTAACACATCTTTGTGGATGTTCTAGTAGTTGCATATGTCTGGACAGATACATGCCAAAGGTGGCATTATATTTAATGATTGGCATAATGAGGGATGGATAAAGGGGGGGGGGCAATGACATCCCTAGATCTAGACACAATCCCTTTATCAGCTGTGTGGTATAGAAGGACTTTCTTACAACAATAGACACATTAGTCAAAAGTTAGGTCATTGTCCACATAAGTTCCCAAATCCCGAACAACTGGGTCAGCTCTTAGGGGAGTATTGTCAATGCGGTAGTTTCATGGGTAGATGATACCCCTAAAGATACAGTAATGCATTTTTTGACGTTTAGTTTTAGACCATGATTTTGACACCAGTTATTTATTTGAGACAAACTTTCCTGTAGGATGACAAAGTCATGTAGGGATCAATGACCGCTCCTACCTTACAGTCATCTGCAAACTTAGTCAGCCGGAGCCCTTTGGTATTGGTTTTTAATTCAGAAAAGTAGATGCCAAACAGGAGAAATCCCAGCATGAAACCCTGAGGGACTCCACTGTTGACTAGTCTCTTTGTGGAGTAAACTTCCCTCATTTTGATTATCTTCATCCAATATGTGAGCCAGCTGGCAATTCAGTAGGTGACATAGGGGTTTATTCCCATTTTATTTAGCTTTTATACTATGCCTGAGTGGGGGATTGTGTCAAAAGCTTTGGCCATGTCAAGGTACGCAAATTGGATTGCCTTTACCCATTGTTTTGGTGACCTTTTCAAAAAAAATCTACCAGGCTGAGTAAGCATGACCTGCCCTTGACGTATCCAAAGACAGGTCCAGTATTTGGAGGTTTCCTATATCCTGTTTGATTAATTCCACAATAAGTGCTTCAATGGCTTTGCATATAATCATGGAAAGTCATTCACTGTTCTACGCAGATACAAAGAAGTATGATCCACTAGTACGTTGCTCAATACTTGGCATAAGGATTTAGTTCTCTAACTGCAAAATCTGGCTAATACTGTTTTCCATCAAATGGTCTGGTAATAACAACTGGAAATGTTTTTATGATCCTTAAAAAGGCATTTGACTCTACAAATAATTTTCTTTTGCAGAGCAAACTGTAGGTAGTTATTTGAAATACTACATCTGTCTTAAATATGTTTATTTTAACAGAAGCAAATGGTGTTTTCATTCTTGACAATTCTAAATACTTCACATTGCTTTAGAGGTAAAATTACTAATCATACCCATTTCCTCTGTTCTGTTATCCCCTACACTTTTAAGAAATGGATCACTCTTTTCCCCTTGTCCTGTGCTTAGTACTGGCTTCACTTATAAAATTCCATTAATAAAACAGAACTGTGTAAATATAAATGGATACATTTTTTTCGAGAAGACCATTTTTCTTGGACTGAATACAAGTGCTAGGATTAAACCTATTCTGAAAAATAAACATGATGTTATATAAATGCTTTAGTAAGCTAGGATATGGAAGAACTAAGCTAATACTGCAGTGAATTTTTGTATGGGCGCTTTAAAGTATTTTAATGGACTAACTGATTGTTTTAACTAATTGGCTCTATGTTGTTTAAAAAGGTTCCCTGTGACCTTGAGTTTTAAACACTGATGCAGAGTTTTTACTTGAAACCTTTGTTACTTTATTAAACTTCTTTATTTGAGGGCGTTGGACTTCTTTGTTTTACTTTTTGGGCTGTTATTTATATGATATGAGGAATAGAGAAAGAGATAACATTTACCTGTGTCTGAGGCAGTGAATCATGCAATCACCTCGTGAGCATATATCGTGCGTCCTTTTGAAGGGAAAGAAGCGCCATCTTTAAGTAACTTTCTAAAGGTATAAGAAGTTCAAGAGCTTAGATGATATAGGTAAATTATTAAAACCTACATGATTGGTTGTTTTAGTTGGATTAAGATATAGAGGCCTATTCTGATGAAATAACAAATATTTAAACCCAAGGATTCTGTTGTAGGAGGCACCAGAAAAACAGGCGTGCTGCCAATTAAGATAACAGGTATCTAATTATTTTTCTATGTTTTGTAAAGGTTATTAGACAAGACAACCACCACTTCATGTAACCTCACCAACTAACTAACGTGTGTAAATGAGAAACATTTGATGTAGTATAGAAGTACTGATATGTCTGAGAATGTGAAACATCTTGTATCATTTCAGGATCATCTCAATATCTGGTTACTCTATTAGGTGACCAGTGAATTAAACTGAGATTTCCATTTCTGTCATCACATTAAATCGGTAGCTTTTTTTTGTTAACTCAGCACTTTCTCAAAAGACCTACAGAACTAAATAATTGTTTCTGGCATGTTTCTTTATACTCTAAAAAGAAGGCTTTGAGCTGTTTCATTTTGCTACTTACATGGTTAAGACATCTGTTAGTAAACTGTAGATTAAAAACTAGTTATGAAAGGCACCTTGGTATATAGCTACCTAAGCTAGTATGCACTCTAAATGCGTTTTACTTGAGGTAAGGATACTTGGTTTTCTGTCCTCAGATAATAAATTAAAATATCCAAGTGAGCGAACAAAGAAAGTAAGCCAATCCAAAGTGATAAGTTTAGTTATCAATTTAGGGGCTTTTAGTATGAGTACTTTAGTGTTTTATTGGGACAGTAGTATTTCTCTAACATCCACCATAAAAGATGTCACCTCCTATCAGGAGTAATCTCCAGATCAAATAAGTGGACTAATGTTGTTTTCCTTCCCATTTTGGAAACTGACTTCATTTGTAATTAGTACTTGCTGGTTCTTTGTTGCACCTTCTACACAAATGTAAATGGTGCAGACCAACAATACTGTATGCACTTCGGACAACTTAGGATACACTCTTGGCAAAAATGGCAAATCATTTTATTGGTGTAATCTCCTGTGTTAATCTTTTTATTTTATATCTACCTTGGACAGGAGTAAAATGGCAGCCTAAGACTTTTTGGCCTGAATTATTGACTTTTTTTTTAAACTGGCTGTCTTTTAGCTTTTGGTCAAATGGATTGAAATAGAACCTTTTTGAAATATGTTGAGAAACAAACTCACGAAAAATTACTTGACCTTTCACCATTGAAATGCTATTGAAATCTACAATTTACTGTTTGATATATAATTTATATCTCATCAGGAATTGATAATTATACAATCTTGCCTATGACTGGGAGAATTACTTAACCTAAAGTTCCTTTAGCCTGCTGAGGTTCTTGAGGATGACCATCTACAACTTACCATTCAGGGACAAACTTCAGAGAACAGGAATGTATGACAAATTTCATCCTAAGATTTGCTTTTCTTTTGCCTTCTGTAGGAAACTCTTTTGACATATCTTTAATGCCTGCAACATTCAAAAGGATGTCAAGATACTCACATGCAGTTGGGTTACTATTACTGTTAATTGCTATAGATATGAAACCTCATGCACTTACTAATGTCCTTAAAGACCCTAGAGAGATAGCTCTAATTATGTCACTATGAAATCCTTCATAGGTACATAGGTTCATAGGTTGATACTAGGCTATCTGCTCTAGGGCATTTATAAGCCTAGCCAGAGTGTGTTTGGCTTTCGCCACCCTTTTAGATTAGTTGACTGTACCTCTGTATAGTAGGTCACAGAAGATACCCTTTTAAGGTTAGTTTACTGTGCCTCTGTCTAGTAGGGACACAGAAGAGATCCCAGGGGTAAACCTACGATCTCCCATCCACTCGTCAGGATTTCTCTTGAAGTGGGTCATTGAGGGGCTCTGCCTAACATGGATTGGGATTTTGTTCCAGAGTGAGGGGAGCCTCTGGGATATGAATCTGTCCCTCCAACATGTACTATTTATTTCTGTGATGAGGTTTAAGTCCCTGGAGCGTGTAGCTCTAAGGGATTTGGATTTCCTGAGGTGGAGCATGTCCATTAATTCTGGGTTGGGCATGGCTTTATACATCAGGCACAGATCCCCTCTGAGTAGACGGTAAGCAACTGAGTAGAGTTGGAGTTTCTTTAGCCTAACTGCGTAGGGCATCTGTTTGAGTCCCTTGATCCTCTTGGTGAAGTACTTTTGGGGTCTTTCCAGTTGCTGCAGGTGTCAGGTAAGGTACATCCCAAATGGGGCATTGTATTCAATTATGGGCATGATGAGTGATGAGTAGAGGAGCACAATGACCTCTCTTGATCTAGATGTGAACCCTTTCGTGATAAGGTGGGCTATATAGAAGGTCTTTCTAACCACTTTGGCAACGTGATTGTCAAAGGAGAGATTGCTATCTACTTGGGTCCCCAAATCCCTAATTACTTCTTCCATACTTAATGGATTACCACCTATGTGGTAATTTGTGGGCACTTTGTTTTTCCCAAAGGGCATGACTATGCACTTTTTGGCATTTAGCTTTAGGCCATGGCTCTGGCACCAGTTATCCATCTCTGTGAGACCCTTTTGGAGGATGCTTGTGTCAGTCAGCGAGTTGATTATGGCACCTAGTTTGCAGTCATCTGCGAACTTGGTCAGCCATTGTCCTCCCGTGGTAGCCTGTACCTCAGAGAAATATATACCGAACAAGAGAGGTCCCAGGACTGAGCCTTGTGGGATGCCACTTGTAACTGGTTTAGAGTCTGACATGGCACCTGCAATTCTGACCATGTGGGTTCTATCCCTGAGCCAATTTGCAACCCATCTTGTGACATAGGGGTTGATATTTAAGCTGGTGAGCTTATTTATGATGCCCAAGTGGGGTATTGTGTCGAAGGCTTTTGCGAGGTCCAGGTAGGCTGTATGGACTACCTTCCCTTCATCTATGGCCTTGGTGACTGTTTCAAAGAAGTCAACCAGGTTCAAGAGGCAAGATCTGCCCTTAACAAAGCCAAATTGGGTAGGATCCAGTGTTTGGAGGTTCCCAATGTCTTTGTTTATGAGTACCATGATGATATGCTCCATAGCTTTGCAGACCAGGCTAGTCAGGCTTATAGGGCGATAGTTTCCGGGGTCCGTTGTGGCACCACCTTTGTGGAGTGGGACCACTGTTGCTGTACGCCATTCCTTGGGTACATATCCTGTAGTTTCATAGTTTCATAGTAGTGTACTAGGCTATCTGCCCGGGGGCATTTATAAGCCTAGACAACAGTGATGTGGCTTTACGCCACCCCATACTATATAGTTGCGCCTCTCTAGTAGTGACACATGTGGAACCCCATTATTTAGTAAACTATACCTCTGTCTAGTAGTGACACTGAGGTCACTCCCGGGGTAAACTTGCGATCTCCCATCCATGCATCGAGATTTTTCTTGAACAGTGCCAATGAAGGGCTCTGTCTCACGTGAACTGGGATTTTGTTCCAGAGTATGGGTAACCTCTGTGTTATGAATCTATCCCTCCAGCATGTCCTATTCATCTTTGTGCAGAGGTTGAAATCTTTAGCTCGTGTGGTTCTGGTGGATTTGGATTTTTTGAGATGGAGCATGTCCATCAATTCCTGGTTGGACATGGCCCTGTATGTTAGGCACAAATCACCTCTGAGCAGGCGGTATGCTACTGAATAGAGCTGGAGTTTCTTTAATCTAGCTGGATAAGGCACATGTTTTAGACCTATGATCCTCTTGGTGAGGTACTTCTGGGGCTGAGACTGAACAATGACTTTATGTGAGGGTTCAGTTCTTCTTGGAGCTCATGTAAGACGCAGCCCGGGACACCATCCAGTCCCATTGATGCTGTGTTTTTTGCTTTGGAGAGGGCAGCTCTCACCTGTGCATCTGTGATGTCAGGGAGGCTACACTCTGTTGGGATAGACATTTGCTCTTTTGGGGGGGAAGGGGGGAGAAGTTCTCACTGAACCTGTCTGCCAGGATGTTGGCAATGTCTGTGGGTTCAGTGTATTTTTTGTCATTTTGCACTATCTCAGAGCATATCTTGGAGTTGCCACCCAGGTTCCTGACATAACTATAAAAGGCCTTGTGATTATCTTTAGCATCTTGTGCAATTTTTCTTTCGAAGCTGGCCTTAGATGATTTTATGAGGGATCGCAGTTTCTTGCTAGTACTGATCAGAGATGCCTTCCCTTTTTGGGATTTTGCTCTATCATGTAGTAGCTTCCTCCTTCTGTTTAGCTTATTTATAGCTGGGGTCCACCAGACAGGCTTCCTGCCTTTGGAGGAGTGAGTCTTGGTTTTATTTGGGATAGCACGATCCATGCATTCCTGTAGGTGTCCATAGAATGTGTTTGTAAAGGATTCTGTGGTTTGGGCCGTATTTTCTACTGGCCCGGGGGCTTTGAAGGATTCCACCTCGGTTTTGAGAAGTGTGAAGTTTGCTTTTGAGAAGTTCTTCACGGTGGTTTCCTTGGCTGGGGGTGGGGACGGGATATGGATGTCCAATGAGATTAATTTATGGTCAGATCTTACCAATGAGGGGTATACCTCTGGTATGGAACATAGAGTCCCCATGTTGGTGATGATCAGGTCCAATATGTTTTCCCCTCTTGTGGGAGTGGTGACCAGTTGTTCCATAGCATTTGAGTTTATAAATTCTAGGAACCATTGGGTGAGGGTGTTGGGGCTTGAGTAGTGCTACCAGTCTATGTTTGGGTAGTTGAAGTCACCCAATATAATGGTGTTTGGAGAGACCTTCATATTCTCCAGTGTTCTCAGGAAAGCCGAGTGGGGTTCCTGAGTTTGGGAGGGTGGTCTGTAGCAGGCTACAAACTGAAAGGCAGTTTTGCCCACTGTTAGTTGCACATGGATGGTCTTCGATGCTTCGTGCAGTGCCACTAACCTGAAGGTGTGGGTATCTTTGATGAATATGGATACTCCCCCTCCTTTTGTGGTTCGGTCCGAGTTTTGGGGCCAAAAAGCATGGTATGAGGTATAACCTGGTAGTGCTGGGGTGCTCTCGGGAGCCTTGAACCAGGTTTCTGTTACTGCACAGATATCGATATTCTCCATACTGAGGAGAGCCTTGAGTGCGTGCATCTTGAGGTTTAGACTTCTGGCGTTGAGCAGCATTACCCTTAGTTTCTTTTTCCTTGTGTTGTCTATGGAGGTGGGTTTGTCTTTTGAGCCTTGCCTAAAAAAGGCACTATGGGGGTGGCAAGAGCCTTAGCCAGTATTCGAAAGCCCAGGGGTGACAGGTTCAAGCCGTCCCTAGCGAAGCAACGTGGCTTGTCGAGCATGTCGTCCCAGGCTGAGAGACACTGGATCCCCTTTGAATGACACCAATATTTTAGCCAATTGTTAAAATTGATCATTTTGTCTTTATACTGTGGCATCATTCTTGGTGAGGGTAAGATGCTACTCAAGGTCAGGGTCATACCAGCCTGGGCTACATGATCAGAGAGCTCCTCTATGTCTCTTTTCATGTAGTCCAGGGAGGTACATCTCAGGTCATTCACACCAGCATGGACAATGACGGAGTCATATTTGTACTTGCTTTGGAGTGACCTGAGTGCTTGTGTTATGTGGCGGATCCTGGCACCCGACAGGCAGCTTACAGTGAGCTTCTCCTTGTTCAGCCTGGTGAGTGGGACGTCAGTGTGTCTGACAATAGAGTCACCTATTACAAGTGTATTAGGTGTGTTATTTAGCCTTAAGGGCTGTGACTGTGTGGCACACTGACTTTGTGAACTATGTGATACGTGGGTATTGTTGTGGGGTAGCGGTTGCTTGGCTGTCTGCTTTGGAGGTCTCTGCTGCTTGGGCAGATTTTTATTTAGAGCCTCCGAGTATGTTTTTGCGTGTTTATATGTTTGGTTTGCTGTTGCGATAGGTCTATGTAAGACTGTATTTGTGGTGTGTGTGGTTACCTTCTCCTCCTGACTGACTGCGCCAGTACTGGGTTGAGAGAGCTCAGCCTCCAGTTTGGCTATATAGTTGCATCTCTCACATATATTTGAGCTTGTTGGGAGGAGGAGAGGGTGGTCTGTGTACATAAGGCAGTTGTAACATTGCCTCAAGATTCCAAGATTCACCAGCTGGACTGGAGAGTAAACCCGAAACTGACTTTTGGACATGCCAGAATAGTATAAAGAACTACTTTTTGACTGATCAAAAAGGACCAATAGGGAGCCAAGTACTTAAAGGGAGTATAAGAGGGTGTAGTGCTTTAGTTTATTAGTGCTTACTTATAAGATTACTTATACGAGCAACTGCAGGGCTTTAGAATGAAAATAGAGTGCTTACTTTGAGATTTGGAACAGTTCTAAGGGAAAAAGTGAAAAGCAGGCTTTGTGGAGCCGGGAATAGTTTATACCCATTTAAGCGGTGCTGCCCGATGCTGTGTTATGTGCAAAATCGTGCAAAACTGCGCAAATGCGGGTTTTAAAGCAGGGGAAACTGAAAGAGATAGGAATTGACCCAAAACGGCCAATAAGCTACTAGTTTCAGGGCTGAGACCACTCTTCCAGGGACAGATAGGCTGCTCAAAGCTCCCCACTCTCACTGGTGAACAGAGAAGCTTCCTCCTATCCAATTAAGGATATGGGCAACACAGGAAACTATACCACAGTCCGGAATTCAGCAAAACCTGAAATCTGGACTAATCTAGTTCAGCAAAGGCGGGAAAAGAGAATTTTTGGGGGGTTTTTTTTTTTTGTTTTTTTTCAGGAAACAGCAGAAAAACACACAGAAAACACTGTAAATGCTATAAACAGGCTAGTGCACTTTAGTGTGTAGCCTACAACAGTTATACAATACAAAAACAACTTAAATTGATATAAAACAAGTGCAAAAACTGTAAAAAGCAGAAGGCAAATGCAATTTAAACTTTTTAAAGCACAGATGAGTTAGAAATTCGCTTTTTAGGCGGGAAAAGGCAGTCGGAGCAAAAAAACA